>NC_072462.1:18066920-18094420 GCF_027596085.1 Anoplopoma fimbria | reverse complement strand
TGTTGTTCTTTGGGTGTGCAGCTAATGTTACCCTGTCAGGACTTTAATTGTCTCAGTGTCTCACACTTCAGTATTAACTGTTTAAGTGTATTTACTTACTGTTCATTTATTTTTCTCTGTTTTGTGTGTCTAGGTGCTGGCCTGGTTTGAAGAGGGAGAAGAAACCATTACAGCCTTTGTGGAGCCTTTTGTTATCCTGCTTATTCTCATAGCAAATGCCATCGTAGGAGTCTGGCAGGTAAACAGATTGCATTTACAAATCTATCTAGTCTAAGTATGAGTTTCTAAAAACTTCTCTTATTGAGCCAAATGTTAATGTTTAGTTATGAATACTCATAAATAGTGGCCTCAAAAGTGGTTACAATAGCTTCTTTTTGCCAGTTTGAAATGATCTCCTAACAGTGGATAGTTGGATGAGCTTTTCTTAGGAAGTAACTTTGCTCAGGAGGGGATGATGGTAGATGGGCTGTTACTTTGATGCTGAAAAGATGAGGAGAGGTGCAATTGTTTTTAATGGTGCTTGTAAGGGGGTATTATTATGCCTTTTATGTTTACATGTGCCTGCAGAGGATTGGCTTTTCCCCCAGGATTTACAGTGTCCCTTCCTATGAGAAGCAGTATTGATTCATTAACAGACGCCTCAATTATAGGCAGGAAGCAAAGGCAGCAACGGTCAAGGATGGGGGCACTCATCTGGACACAAAGGAAAACATGTTGTCCTTTTTGTTTTCACAGACACCTTTTCAATCACATTTCGAAATGTTTAGAATACGGGATATTTCCCTGGAGACAGTTACAATAGATTCATACACTCACTCCTTGCACCTGTTTGCAGAGAATGGTGTTAGATAAAAGAACCCCAGAAACAGTAAAACTGATTTAATTCACACATTTGACAGTGAATGAAGAAACACATCTGTCAAGCTAATTAATACAATTATTGAATGAAATCTCTTAAGTGGCCATATGTCAATTGCGTGACCTTTATTAATAATACCTACTTTTATAAGTTTTCAGTTGTTTGATCTTTAGTTTACATAAAGTTGATGTAAGAATAATAATATAATTAAGCCTTTATTAGTCCCACAATGGGGAAATTATTTCTCTGCATTTAACCCATCCCGGAGGAGCAGTGGGCTGCAATGAAGCGCCCGGGGAACTGATCAAACAACAATTCAATCTAAAGCCCTTGGATTTTTCACAAGATGCGTGCTTGTTTCTTTCTTACTTTAAGAGGGACCGTGCATGTCTCATACTGATTTATAGATATCTCGCAAAAAAAATCATTCCCCCTTCCCCCCAAGTGTCTCCTTGGATAAATGTCTAATAAACTAATTTGAAGAATAATCCCCATGATTGAAAGTCAAACCACACTAGAGCAAAGAAGACACCTGACCGGCTGGGTGGGTCTCTGCTCGATTGTCTTGTAAATGAAACACTTGTTGAAGGTCCTGCTGAGGCTTGTGTGTAAATGGGGAGTTGTTACAGTAAGTGGTTGGTTGTTTGACTTTGTTCATGGAAACAAAGACTCTGTGAATACTGTAGAGGTGGAGGAGGCTGTACTGGCTGGTGCTGTTATTGATGTAGTTCTACCTGTTGAGAAGGTTTGATAGTTTTTTAATGCTTTGTGTGCTTTTTCTTTAACCTTGTAAGCCCTCACCTTTACTGGCAGCCATTTTAATGACTGTGTGTCCCTGCTGCTATTCCTTACAAAAGACTTTAATGTCCCGGGGTTGTGTGCCCTGTCTTGCCATGTCTCGTTGAGTGCTGCCTGCTTGCCAGCCAGGCTGGGAGCTGTCACTAAAACTGTCTGGTCTGAGAGCGATCTGTCAGGCAGGGTGAAGACATCACTAACAGAAAAGTGCAAGAGAGGAGTGATCCGGAACGAACTGAGCAGTCAATAAGAGAGCATTTTGGGGAAACTGGAGAATGTCATTGTACTTACAGATATGTTTTGGAATAGAAAATCCCCGTTGTTAGGGTAACTCTAAGGTGAATTGTTCAACATCTTTGAAGAGAAAACCAAGTGACCGAGGCGAAAGCTTTCTTTCCCATTTTTTTCCCAGCCTTTTACAACATGTCCCAGTGTTAACATACCTCGGCTCCGCTGCCTAGCCTAGATCACTCATCATGTGCACTTAGTATAGCTTTATTTGTCGCTTTGCTTATGTAAAGATTCGATACTAATCCGTCCATTTTTAATAATGATGCTCTAACTACAGCAGCATTTCTGAGACTTCGCATTGGCTCTATCTTCGTCCAGTGCCCAGGCTCAGTGTTTGTGTGAAATGTACTTGTTTTTCATTTCTTTTCATCCTTTTTCCACTGCTCAGGAACGAAATGCAGAAAATGCCATTGAAGCGCTCAAGGAGTATGAGCCAGAGATGGGGAAGGTGTACCGCCAGGACAGGAAAAGTGTTCAGAGAATCAAGGCCAGGGACATTGTGCCTGGGGACATCGTGGAGGTTGCAGGTATGGTTAAAAGCATTAAAGGGATCATTTAAAGCGGGTGTTTACGAGGTAGTCTGTGTGTTACCTACAGTCGATGGAGAAGCAGACAGGAGTATCAGCACAGGATCAAAGCAATATACAACTGTGGACGGGTGCAGCAGCAAGATATATTCAAGCCACTTTAAAGAAAGGTTCAACTTTAAATATCAAATTTAATGAATGCTATATTTAAAATATTTGTCTGAGAACTGGCCTGAAAGTGAAACAGTATAGAGTTTAACTTTCTGTTCAGTTTCTCGTTGGAAAGGGTTGTCTGACAAGATCAAATGTTAAAAATATTCTAAATATAGCATACAGATTAGACAGTTATTGTTTTCTTAAATTAGGCCTTTCTTCTAGGTGGGTAAAGTGTGTTTTACTTCTGACCTTGTCCACAGCAGTTCATATCTTTGCTCCCGTGTAGGGACTCCTGCATGTCTCTCCAAACTGGGGGAGTGCAGACTGCCGTCTATTGTAGGTTATACACTGACTATGGATAAATCCCTCACACAAACCCACTTCAGAAAATCCAAACTCTCACTTTGAGAGTTGTTTATTCTCAACGCAGTGTCCCTAACACGAGTGTGTGCGCTCTGCATGCGGCAACTGCACATGCAGAGCCTTTTTATTATTTAAACACGTCCCATTAGTTTAATCTGATAAATCGCTGACGGACAGCATATCTGCGTTGTGCTGTTTTTTATTTAAATAATCAAGTGATGATGAATTGATGTCTACACTTTAACACACGGATGCTTTTAATAACTGTAAGAGATGTACAGATGACATTGGTCATCGGCTCTGTAAACATGAACAGTGTTATGACGAACACTTTACACAGTTTCAAACACACACACACACATCGCTGATCCTTCATCCCGGTCATCCCCCTTGACAATTTCCGAATAATAGTAGTACCAAGTCAGTAAAGCAGTTATGCAATACAAGAGCAGATGCCCAGTCTGTTTCCCAATATCATTTTTTCTTTCCTAACCTCAACTTAAAAAGAGCCACATATGTTTTGTGCCCTTGCGTCACTGCTCCTCATTTTTCTTTTTTCTGTGTTTTTCTGATCGGTCCTTTTCAGTGGGCCTCTTTCTTGTCCATCTTTGGTTGTCTTTCTTTTTTTTCTGACTCTGTTAATTATGTAGCTTCCCATAAAATATGTTAGGTTAGTGCAGTCGAGTTACAGAAAATATTTCTTTATTGTGTTTTGCAATGTTGTGTCCCACTCTGTGGCATAAATGTACTTAAAGAATCAACTATTTCAGTCTAACTTGAGTGGGAGTAATTTATTTCCCTACTCCAACAACGTAACCACAGTAGCACTAATTCTTATTGGAATCAGAATCAATTAATATTGATTATCTAGAACCCAACCCTACTGTCATGTACTGCTAGCAGCTTCTAAAGATGCTGTTTTTGAAACTGCAGCTTTACAAATTGGTGATCATGTGGCCTCTATAGCCTCCTTATCGTGTTCTTGTCTGACAGGAGAAGATGTCACCATGGACGGCTGAACTTGGCTTAGTGTTATTTAATAATCACAGAAGGTTCACTCTTTGTGTTCAGAGCCGTATAGATTATTCAACCTGCCAGTAGCTGAATCAAACAAGCAGGCCTACATGCTTTGTATACAAAGTTACGGCCATTTGATTTACTGTCTGCGGCAGCAAGCTGTTCACATAAATATGGTCCTAAACCCGCTGCATTTGCCTCTGAGGTGACATGAGTAATGAGGATGGAGTTGAGATGCAAGATGTTGCCTAGTATATGCAGAAGCTACCATAGTTTAGTTAGCCTAAGAGCTCTTCATGGATGTGTTTGGGTTAGCAGCGGCATCTAGTCGCCCATCGAGCTGCAGTGTGATGGTTGATGATTTATAAGTGTAATGCCGGGCTGCAAAGTGTCTTGTCGGACCAGGCATATGGTTTATATCCTTTGGGAACTTTAAGATGTAGAGCTGTGCTCCGTCTGAGCAATTGTATGTGAATTACTAATAATTATGGGTTTTCCTTTGTGTTTATAATATTGTTTTTCATTCCATATTTTGGATACACTGTGAGGCTTCTTGCAGGCTAGCAGTGTTTGCTTACTTATCACAGTTGAGTGTTTTGCTGTGTTGCATAAACAGTTTGTTTTGCTGCATAGCTATGAATTGGGTATCATTGACCCCAATTTGGTTTTGTCTGTCTTTCTGGGCACAGCATCAAATGATACACCTGCCCCCCCCTTATGCATCAGTGGCATAGTTCTGAGCTGCCAGCTTAATGAGAAAAGAATCTAGGTTGCGGTCACACAGCGCAGTCTGGTCTCAGATAAAATATTTTTAGATGAAAAGTCTGAAAATGGTGGCCTTTGGTTCATTCTAATTTTACTATATTTAAGCTAAGGTTGTTGCTGATTATTGAACCAAGCCACGATACACAACTTTTAAAGTAGTCGGCTTGCTGTACTGTACGCTCACACACTACAAGATCATTCACCGAGAGGAGGGGGTTACATTACATTACATTACAGTCATTTACACGCTTTTATCCAAAGCGACTTACAATAAGTGTATTCAAAATAGGTATTCAAGAGAACTACTAGTCACCAGAAGTCGTTGAGTGATGGGACCTAGTCGTGCTTGTTGCCACACTTTTATTATTTGTTATGCAAACATCAAACAACCGAGCTTTGGCTCAACCCCTCCACCAGATTTCCCCTGAACCCGGGTCTTGCGCTCTCATCGACAGAAGCCAGCTGCCAGACTCCCCGACAGGTCCAGAAATTTAGCATGCTAGATATCAGCAGGGTGTCTGCGATGCGTCGGTGAACCTCACATCTTTGAACCTTTCACACATAGCACTCAAGCACTGATTTGTGAGCACTTGGCCGGCAGGGATTTGCCTCTGATCTGGGGCTTTTTGTCAGGTAGCTCCAAAAACTGTTGGGAAGTGGAAAGTAAAGGCTAAAGTTGTGTAGTATGAAATAAGCATTACGGAATGACACCAGCAGTCAAAATAGACTGTTGGTTTCATGTAGCTTCTTTAGAGTGGAAGTGGGCTTCTTCTGCTTAATCAAGGGTCGTCTTGTTAACACCAGAAATACATTGAGCGCATCACTCTTTCTGTGAGTGGGGAAGAATGGGTGAAATGACAGTAAGGCGTCAACCTCCATGTGTACTGAAGTTGCTTGCAAAGCCAAAGATGTTTTTCAGTTTTAGATAATGCTATTTTTTTTTTTTTTTTTTGCATTAAACCTTATTTCCCAGGGAGGGTTTGTAGTTTTCCTGGTTATCTGCAGTTGTGCCCTCAGTTCCTGGCTTGTGTTATCCCACGTCATAATGACTCTCTGTCCCCTCAGTTGAGCCATTCATACATTGTTTGGTCTCCTGAGTATGGCAAGGTTTCATTAAAAACCCAAAGTGAGTCTAGCGGTTTTTATTACTGCCAGCACTCTACGGAGGCAGCAGTGCCAATTCTTTGCTTCCAGGTTGCTTTTGTTTCACTGTGCAATTCTTTATTGGACTAGATTTTCTTAGTCTGTTGCCAAAGTGACGGCCTTGACCCTTGTAGCAGCAACATCCTGCGCATAAAAGAGTGACATTTTCTTTCCACTTTCTTTCTCATCCCCTGACTGATGCTCTCCGTAACTCTCTGGCTGATTGTAACTCGTATGTGTATATCTGTTAGTGAGACCACCTCTGTTTTTGTGATTTGTGGGTTTTATCTTAACCACAGTCTGAGGGCAGTGTTCCCCATTAATGTTGTCAGAGACGGCATGATGGGATGTAACGTTTAGAAAGGGTACTGATTCAATTTGATAAATAATTTGTGCTCCAGATGGCCACATGGATTTCCTCTCTTGTGTTTGGAGTATAGGACAGTCTGTCTATTGTCATCACCTAAGCTATTTGTCTCTGCCCGTCCTCTGCTGACTGTCTTTTACACTTGTCCACCCTCTTCGCTTCCTCCTCTGCCAATGTAATGGCTTCATTATTCGAACACAGAAAGGATCTGTAGTGAACACTGTCATGTGTATTTGTGTATGTAAAGATTTGATCAGATTTGTCCTTTCATAAGAGGAGGGGAAGAGTCCCCTGAGGGCTGGAGGAACTTATGAAAGATCCCAGAGGGCTGCAGACTACGTGCGAACACATCAGGGAGCCCCAGTCACTGCGAGAGAAAATATACAATCTCTGAAGGCCTCCTAAGATTCACTGGACTCCCCATGATGAATAGTTGTGTGCTGTGTAACTTGCGCTATAATTCAAATCCAAAGGACTTCATTATTTTGGTTTGGTTGTCTTCGCCAAAATTTTCTTTGACTCATTGCAAGAGTTGAGGCTTATACTATTATTGACATGGAGAAGGGGCTTTGACCATGGTTAGTATAAGGAGGGAAAGATACAGACACTGGATAGGGTGTGAAAACCTCTCTCCAAGCTGATGTGGTGTTATCACTTTAAGTGTATGCAGACTGACATTTGTCCATCACACTAGGGAACCGATAAAACGGATACATTTCTTTGTTCACATGGGAGAAAGAAAGGTCCCTATCCCTGAGGCTGTCCATGTTCCCAGAAAAATAAGAGCATGTGATGTAAGATGAAAGCAAAGATGCTATCTCTCTAAAGTGGAGGCAGCTGCAAGTTTTGGGGCACTGCAACGACATCTGTTGAAAATAAATAAATTAATAAACAACAACAGTAATTTTGGAGGCATTGGACTGTAGTTAATGCTCATCTATCTACTCACTATAAGGGATGTGCCCATACTGACTCCTATAGCTGGATCAAATATTGGTGACAGTGGGCCCGAACTATTCATTTCAATTTAATATCCTATATATATTGTATACAGGAATTTTAATTATATTACAAAGATTTACACCTGAATTGTGAATCCGGTTAATTTTGAATATATTTTACCAAGTTGCTGGTGTACAATTTATTATTTTTATAAAACGTAACCATTCATTCAATTTCTGTCTATTTATTTGCTTGTTACATTTTGTTTCACAAAGTTAGGAAAGCAATGTTTAATGTCGATGCTGCCTGACTCATAAAAGAATCATCCCAGTCTCTCCCACACAGTGAGAAGAACATGTTACTAATCAAACACTGGTATCATGTCGGTACTCTGTATCGGCCGAGGTGTCGTTGTCAGTCTCTGGGCTGAGAAAGTTGGATCAGTACATCCCTACATGTTCTTGTTATTCATGATTTTGTTTTCTTTGAAATGTAATGGGGTCATTATTAGCAGGAGAAATGGGTTTGTCATGACGGTGAACACAACATATTAGTGGAAATTAAGATGACCAACATACCTTTTTTTGTTATTGATAATGGTTTAATTTAAAAGTCTGTAATAACTGATAGGTCTTATAATGTTTTCTTGCTTCAAAACTGTTCTCATTGCCTGTGAAAGTGGTTTATTCTTCTTGCTGCCCCCTTACTTCCTACACCAATGAGCGGCAAGAAGGGTCACTCTTTCTTTGACGTAGGAGGTTTTGTAATTGGTGACTATTTGTGGGAACCTTCCCACAGGGCTTTGAGTCTTTAATATTTCCAGCGACTGCATTTCCTGGTCTGTTTTTCTGTCTTTCCCCTCATGCTATGCGTGTTCATCTTCTTCACTGTCTCCTGTCTGTTGCGAGGGGATCTACTTTGATGTCAAGCAGGAGATGATGAAGTGGCTTTGACGGCTTCGAGTCAAGTGGAGGACCAAATTTGGTAGTGCAGCTGGTACAGTCCAGGAGCGTTATCACTCACAATGAACTCAGCATTCCCACATATTACGGTCCATTTACAGTAACAACATTGATTTTTGGGATTATTGGTATAGTTTAAACAAGATGTGAAACCTTGCAGCGATGTGTAGAATATCCTCACTTAAGTCTTTGTCTGAGTTGCTTAAGTGTGTCACAAACTCATGAGAGTGGTGGGAATGAATGAGCAGTTTTTTTTTTTTTACCAAAGAGGAGGTCACACTCTTTCTATTTTAACTCCCATGACGTGGAGCGGATTCTCCTTGCTTAAAACAGCAGTTTTGATCATTCCCCCTTCCCCCCAAATCCAGCAGCATATGTTTGCAAATTATCAAAATAGTTTTCCCATTTTTGGACGCATGTTTTGCAGGACTCCTCTAATCCGTCTTCCCATTCTCTCCTTTTGTCCTCCCTCCCCTCTTCCTCTCTACTCAGAAGGGCACTGCAGAGGCCCAAGGGTTGGTTTACATGTCTGTCACCACTGTCCACAGAGAGACCTCTTAAGAGCTTCTGGGTCATTGCTTTATATTGCTTTTAACGTCACCCTTTCAACCTGTGCAATGTCTTTACTTAAAGCTTAAAGTAATATTTCACTTTGGTGCAACAGTGGCGTTTTCTAGCATTCTTTTAGAATTTTATTAAAATGTCAGCAATAAACTTTGGGGTGCTTCGGGGACCTTTCGTTGGCTTGTATTCTAACTGTGACAGTGCTGTATTATAGAGGAACATACTAGTTTCAAGACTTGAATGTACTTTACAGATCCCTTTTTTTAAACATCCCCTGAAGGTTATGTTCTTTGATTCTTCATCAAAGATCCGACTTCTCAAGAGATAATACACTGCTTGTTTGTTTTTCCAGTCCCATCCCATAAAAGGGCTTTGTAACGAGAAACCTTAAAGACTAATATCACTTGAAAGCAGATGGGCATCTGAATGTCAAACGTGGTCCAACATATAAATACATTTCTCTTCAATCAAAACACAGAGCTGAATGTTTCATCATCAGCACTTTTTATCTGCCCAGATCAGACTCAACACTGCATGTGAAATCCTACAGAGGAGTAAAACATTTTGATACCCTTTTAAGCAAAGTGAATAAACGCGAGTGGCTTTAATGGTACTTATCCGCACTCTGAAGAGGAAACACTTCCTTGGACTTAAGAGTATATTTACATTTTTACATTTGTTTTACTGGGGATTGCTAAACCCTTGTGTTAGTGGAAAGAATGAGCAGTAATCTATTTGGGTCCTGTGCAGGAGATCAGAAGAACAATTCTTTTCCCTCAGCTTCTTTCCAACAAATAACTTTGAGTTTGATTATTTTAGTTAGGTTAATACAGCATTGATTTAATTCCAAAGACTACAATGTCTCTGTGTGGACTGACTTTTGTTTGTTTATAGTGCTTATCTTATCTTCTAACATTTTTCCTTTTTATAGGTGTCCTTTTTACATGGCTGGAGTATTTGATCAATCTGAACATCACTCATCTCCTTTTATTGCTGGTGTTGTGCAAAGTAACCATCCACCTGTAGTTGGGCCTTTTACAGATCCCTTTAAACTGTAAATAGGTACTTAAGTGTCTCCTATGCCTTGTTGTTTCTGTCCACAGTCGGTGATAAAGTGCCTGCAGACATCAGGCTGTCATCGATCAAGTCAACAACACTGAGGGTAGACCAGTCAATTCTCACAGGTAAAACCATGTCTTAATTGTTTAACCCCTTTTTGTGTGAGCTTCTATCTCTTCATGTTTGTGTCTCTGTGCCCTGACCAAGTGCACATGGCTTACAACAGAATAAATGGACATCAATGCTTGGCCTGCCTTTTGATCAAAGTAGAGACAGACCAATAATATGCAATGTCCTCTACGCACATGTCCTCAATACTCCCTGTTGTCATGGCTGTTTAGTCAGTAGCAAAACATTAGTGTGATGTGGATGAAAGTAAAAGTAAAGGGACACATCTCTTGATGGATAATTGGACAGCGGTTTGGATGGAAAAGAAAAGAAGGGGGGAATATTGAAGGATATATGCACGAGAGAAGAGGTTTATGTGAATCAACTCCTTAAGTCGCTTGTCTTCCTCTGCTGCCTTAATTGGTAGTAAATTCCATGGGATATTTTAGAGTTTCGGCTATTTTTCTCCCCTCTTCCCTTCCCCATTCATGGCCATACCGCTTGTCAGATGCTCCCTGCCTTGCTCCATCAGAACAGTGCAGACCTCACACAGTTTATTAAACGCACAGACACAAGCACATATCAGATATGAGGGTGGAAAGGCAGTGGCAACGCAGTATTTGATAATTGTCAGGCTTGCTCGCTCAGCTGCAAAGCCTTTTCCACACACATCTGCCCAAAGTGTCAACCAAGAATCAAAACTACCGCTTTTCTCTCCGGTGTAGAAACTTTTTCGCTGCTCCCCTCTCATATGTCCTTTTGTTTCATCTTCCTACAGGAGAGTCTGTGTCTGTGATCAAACACACTGACCCTGTGCCTGATCCACGTGCTGTCAACCAGGACAAGAAAAACATGCTTTTTTCTGTGAGTGACTCACAAGACCAATCAAGTCTGTTCAATATTATTTACACTTTTTGCGTCTGACTGCTCCTATAAAGCCAATTTTGTTCTGCTGTGATCCTCCTACTCGCCTTCTTTATTTTTTTTTAACCCCAGATCCCTCTTTATATCCATTTGTCTATTTGAGAGTTGTATCACATTTGGAAAATAATTAATTGTTTATTAATGGTATTACCTTTTCTGTCTTGTACATGCAAGACAACATACAATAACGTGTATGTCCTTTCCAATAAACGTGCATGTCCAAGTTTCCATTCATCGACAAAATAAATTGTCACGTTTGCTTATATGGCAGCAGCTACTGATTTCCAAAATGTATTTAGAAACAGATTTTATAGACTTGCTGCATGTTGATACTTGCTGCATGTTGAACCTCCTTTCTGTGTCTTTGTGACACATATCTCAGAATAGTTGTTGAACTAGTTTGGCCCCTATGCCCAGAAGCCTAATGGGTAATGTTTTCTGCTTTTCACCTCCCCCCCACAGGGCACCAACATTGCAGCTGGTAAGGCTGTCGGTGTGGTAGTGGCCACAGCTGGCAGCACAGAGATTGGCAAAATCCGAGATGAGATGGCCTCAACGGAGCAGGAACGCACACCACTGCAGCAAAAGCTGGATGAGTTCGGACAGCAGCTGTCCAAGGTCATTTATGTTACACAATTCTCTCCCTTTGTTGTTGTTTTTTGCCTTTTTGTACTCTAAAATGTTAATAAAACAACTTCAGGAAATTATGATTGATCATCATTTATTATTTGGATTTCAGTTATGGTTAATTGTTTGCTTTTAATATGATCTTTAAATTTGAAATTAATGTATACTTTAAGGTTATTACACTGATCTGCATTGCTGTGTGGATCATCAATATTGGACATTTCAACGATCCTGTCCACGGAGGCTCCTGGATCCGAGGTGCTGTCTACTACTTCAAGATTGCTGTGGCTCTGGCAGTTGCTGCTATCCCTGAGGGTAAGCTGAACGGCTACAGTCATGACGCCTTGCCCTTGACTTGCTCTATTCCATGAGAGATTCCTATGCTGTGCCTTTATTCTGACTGCAGGACAGTTGGTTGGAAAATCCTACTTCATGGGCTGTCTTTCACTAGTTTATGAAGCAGGGACAATGACTTGTATCCTCGCTTGAGTAAATAAATGAATATAAATGGATTTCCTCCTTCTTTCTGTAACTGCTTATCTTCTTTCCTGTATGTTTTTAACACTCTTTTTCCTGTCTGGGTTTGTTGCTGTTTGTCTCCAGGTCTGCCTGCTGTCATCACTACTTGCCTGGCTCTAGGAACACGGCGCATGGCCAAGAAGAATGCCATTGTCCGCAGTTTGCCGTCTGTGGAGACCCTCGGCTGTACATCTGTCATCTGCTCTGACAAGACCGGCACGCTGACCACCAATCAGATGTCTGTGTGCAGGGTAAGAGAAACGTTAACAGTGGCAGAAACCCCCAAAACCTTTCAGCAAAAGCTAGATTGTGTTGTTTTTATGTGAATTTCTTGTAATTATTAGAAATCTGATATAAACACACACACACACACACACAACAATCTAGATACAGAAACAAATTGTGTATATGTATTTTTGATTGAAATGTTTTTTGAAGGGGCCAACCTAGCCAGCGAGCTTTTGCAATGATAGTCTGTGGATCAATCAGTTAGAAATCTGCAGTTAGAGTAAGAAGGGAAACAAGAATTCACAGTTTCAACAAATGAAGGGCCCCTTGCTCCAGATGCGACTGTCAACCGCGCAGATTGCTCAATTTGTCAGGAGTCTTCGGCGTTGTCTGAACTAGGGCTGAACGATTTTAAATTTTTATTATTAGAATTGCAATTATTTTGACGGATATTGCAGTATGACTTGCTATATTAAAGGAAACCATAATTATTTTTACCAAATTGACCATTGATAGAAGATAAAAAAGAGTATGGTGTGCTTTTTGAAGGATCTGTACCAAACAAAGAAAAACGTAGTCTGTAGAATATGATGCGTAGCCACGACATCTATGCAGCATGACAATATTTAATTTAAAATGTTGTTGTTGGTTTTTTATATATATATATATATATATATATATATATATAATTTGATACACATTCTACTTTTAACCAAACGTGCCTCCTTCAATGCAAAAATTGCAGTGGTTTATATTGTGGTTTAGCGAAAATTTAAATTTAGAAATTGTGCAGCCCCGTATGCAACCCACCCGACCCATTTTGAAACTCAGATCCTGTCTCGTTTATCACGCTATGTGGGTGTGACTTTTTTGCTTTGTCATTACCATCCTCTTCTGTTGTATTCAACCACCTACTGGAATATAAAAAATATTATGTAATGCACACTGACTAACAAAAACAAACAACCGTGAACATTTATTTAGTGGCACACCACAATATTTAAACAGAAGACGCAGTGGGCCATTTGCACTGGAATCCGCCAGTGATTAAATGAAGCTGTCCGTCTCTTAAAAACTTTGTGTCCTAACATTTTCTGGACCCTAGCCTTAGTTTTAGGTACCGAATATAACAATATTTATTAACTGAAAACAAACACTAGCATCGATGTGAGTCGAGGCATGGCAAACACATGGCGTCACTGTTGGCTGTGTAGGTCAGTTTACATCTTCACCATGGCAACAGCATGACGTCAAGGTCTGCCTTGCATAGGAACTGAAAGAAAAATGGGAGAAAAGTCTGAAAAATAGTAACTTATGCCCTATATGACAATAGAGAGGGCTGGCTATTTTCCTGACATCTGAGAACTTTTCAAGTGTAAACTTTTTACTTGAAAAATAAGGAAACCCCAGACAGCTTTATGCTGACAGTCGGGATTGGTTGAGCCCTTAGCACTTCTGAGGTTGAAAGGCTAATAATGAAGAATGAAGGATTAAGTTGTACACGAGTAGAGAGGAAATAAGATTCAAAATGACATGTTGTATTTTTATTTTTTCCCAAATCCCTTATGAGCATGAACAGCTTAAGGCTATATGAACTGTTATATATTTACTGTCTAGTGTAGTCTTACGAAGTGTTTACGATTTGTTGCCCCCCAGTTTATTTTTTGACATTATATTTCCCCCTCCAGCTCCGTCCCTCCAGCTTTCTTGGTGCTATTCCTCAGCCCTTTATCCCCGTTGTCTTCAGTTTCCCTCCTCATTTCTTCCCTCCTCCTTCCACTCCTGATCAGTATGCAGTAGTTAGTCACTTGCAGCAGAACCAGCAGTAGAGTTGCATAACTGACCTTGTGTTGGAAGATTCTCTCTCTCTCTCTCTCTCTCTCTCTCTCTCTCTCCCCTGTCTATTTCCTCTTACCTTGCTCATCCTGCACAATTTTCAAGTCAATTTTATGCTTAGCAATTTTGAAAGGCCTCATTTTGGAAACCAAAGGATTTCTATTCCTGGCTATCTGATAGTCACTGACAGAGGAGCTTGTGCTCGAATCATCCAAACCTTCTTCTGTCCGAAATGGGCCGTACTAAAATTTGGTGCCCTGAGTTACTGAATGTTTCTCTCTCAATCCCATTCCTCACTTGCTCTGTTTTGTAGAGGACTGCTACTGACATCACTGCTTTTTGTAGTCTTGGTCGTGTCTGAAGGGAGTACAGCCATAATGCCAGCTCATCATTTTATTCAGATATTTCTATTTTCATCCTTCATGTATCTTTGTTTTGCTCCTTTCAATTTTGGGTGCTTTGTATGTAAGAAAGTGAAACGAGTGATTGCATACCCTTGACATCTATGGTAACAGTTTGAGTGATGTCTGATTCAAAACCTCTATTGTGTTTTTTTTTGTTTTTTTACATCTTTGCTTTTTTTTTTTCCTCTTTTACTTGGCTAATATCAAAATGTCTCTTAGCCTCTTATATTTGGATCGGGAAAAAATATGATTATAATATGGTTCTCATTGTGGTTAATACAATTCTTCCCTTGGTTTTATGGAGATCCTCAATAAACCAGACACAAAAACCCTCTTCTGCTTCCCAAAGGTTTGGATACTCAAGGTCAAACTATTTCCGCCTTAGAGTGATTCACTTTTATAAACTGTATTTATTCAGTGTGACTGCACATAGAGGAATTCTATGTCTGCCTTGCTGTAAGATGACATTTATGGACCCTTCTCACCAGAGAACTCAGCGTCTGCTTTGGCTCAGCATTTCATTATTATACTCCCCTCTATGCTCAAGCTGAATCTTGATATGAAGGTTTTTTTTTCCTGTGGATGGTGGTCTGCTGCCACCTGGTGGATGCAGTGTCCATCACAATCTCTGCTTTTTTTCTGTCCATTTTTATCTTATTGGCATTAAGACCTAGAAATACAATAGAATGTATACAGCTCTTAAAATAGAGGTTACAGAGGTTTTCTCTGAGTGTTAAGTTTTTCTCTACAATGTTTGTGTTTCTAGATGTTCATCATCGATCAGGCAGAGGGCAATCATTGTTCATTAAAGGACTTCACTATTACTGGCTCCACATATGCGCCGGAAGGAGAAGTGTGAGTATATAGTCTCAAACGCAATATGAAAATGATGCACGCATAACAATATAAAATCACACTACTTTAAAGGTTAAAAGCGAAGGCGAAAATGTATTTTTGCAACGCTTTGATTTATACATTGACTCACTTGTTGCTTTCTGTTTACATCTGTGTTTTGTTTAGGTTCCAAGATGGCAAACCGGTCAAATGTTCCCAGTATGATGGTTTGGTGGAGCTGGCCTCTATCTGTGCTCTCTGTAATGATTCCTCATTGGACTATAATGAGGTTGGCAGTGAATCTGTTTGCATGTTAGCTGGCACATACTCCTTAAGTGCCTATGTGGCTCCGTTTACAATGGCTTACATGTATTGTGTGACAATTTCAGATGAAGATTGACCGTATGCTTTTTTTGCTTCTCTGTGTGTTCGTCCAGACCAAAGGTGTGTATGAGAAGGTGGGTGAGGCCACTGAGACTGCTCTGACATGCCTGGTGGAGAAGATGAACGTGTTTGATACAGATGTCAAAGGCCTGTCCAAGATTGAGCGAGCCAACGCCTGTAATTCTGTACGTAACCCCTCTGCTCTTCAAAAGTCATTTTATGCATTAGAAACAATTTAATCAAATAATATAAAACAAACCAAAACTAACCAACTACAGTAAAACTAACTAACTGTCATTCTTTTTAATCTAATCTTCAGGTGATCAAGCAGCTGATGAAGAAAGAGTTTACTTTGGAATTTTCAAGAGACAGGAAGTCCATGTCTGTGTACTGCACTGCTAATAAGGCCCGGTCCTCTGTTGGCAAGATGTTCGTAAAGGTAGGAAATTGACAAATTGAGAATCACTGTTTGGATTTGAATTGTCCAAGGTGGAGACAAAATAGGACGTAACTGGTGTTGCTAGAAATTGTTAATCAGCTTTTTTTCTGGAAGTCTATCCATGCTATTAGAATAAATGCTTTTTATTCACTTGATAGTATTATAATGACCATGTAAGTGGTAAAAATGTTACCAAATACAATGTTTTGCTTATTGAAAGTATCTTGTACTTTCCTTTGTATTCTAATTCTCCTGTCCCTGAATGCTCATAGGGTGCCCCTGAGGGAGTGATTGACAGGTGCACACACATCCGTGTAGGCAGTAACAAGGTGCCCATGAGCCCTGGCATCAAGGAGAAGCTAATGTCTGTGATCAGGGAATATGGAACAGGCAGGGACACGCTGCGCTGCCTGGCTCTCGCCACCCGAGACCATCGCATGGTCAAAGAGGAGCTTAAGTTGGAGGACTGCACCCGCTTTGTTGAATATGAGGTGAGAGCCGGGACAGAGTAATTTGATCGATGGTTTCACCTCAAGCTTTTGTCTCACTTATGGTGTCTTAAGTCTTTAGGTGTGACATTGTTGGCTAAAATCAGAATGTTGCATCTATTTTTCTTTCATCATCCAGACTGACCTGACATTTGTTGGCTGTGTGGGCATGCTGGATCCTCCCAGGGCAGAGGTGGCAGCCTCTATCAGACTCTGCCGCCTTGCGGGCATCCGAGTAATCATGATCACTGGAGACAACAAGGGTACGTAGAGAAAGTCACCTCTGCTTAGAGAGAAAATTTGACTTGCTCAAATCATTTTAACCACTTTTTAAAATATTTGAAGAGAACATTGAACTTCTACTACCACACACACACACACACACACACACACACACACACACACACACACACACACACACACACACACACACACACACACACACACACAGGAAAATGGTCCCACCTAGTATAGGAGCCAAAAAGGGCAAGTTAAATTTCTTATTGAGACAAAGTATACTGTTAGTCTGTGGTTGGTATTACTGCTCCATGTGACCAACCATGGCATTAAATTGTGTAAAAATGGATTGAATTTGCTCCTCCTGGTAAAAAAGTAATGCAACCTCATGAAATAGAGACGGAAAATGTTAATGTTTCAGTTACATCCGAGGGATCAAAGCATCCACTAGCTCCTCGATTTGCGGTGAAGCAGAGGCCAGGAAAGCGGAGTTGCTTGCACGTGCCTCCACCGTAGTAGAAAAACGATGCATACCTCGAGAAGTAAACTTGCTCTCATTTGTGTCACAGGGACGGCAGTGGCCATCTGCAGACGTATCGGTATTTTCGGAGAGGACGATGATGTTTCCAGCATGGCGTTCACTGGCAGGGAGTTTGATGATCTGTCACCTGCTGCACAAAGAGACGCTGTGGTCAAGGCCCGCTGCTACGCCCGCGTTGAGCCTTCACACAAATCCAAGATTGTTGAGTATCTGCAGTCCTATGATGAGATTACAGCAATGGTAAGCCCATTCACCTATTCAAAGTGTGTATAGGACCTCTGGCTTGTTGATTAAACGTTAACATCTATTTTATTTTAAACATTTTAAACATGCACAATTTCCTCCAAAACAAAAAGTTCAGTAATCGCCTAATGGAAAGTTTTCAGTAATTTTCATGCAAAAATAGTTCTTCACAAGTTTCTTGTTTTCACTCTCCCTTCAGACTGGTGATGGAGTCAACGACGCTCCTGCTCTAAAGAAGGCTGAAATTGGTATTGCCATGGGCTCAGGCACAGCTGTGGCCAAGACCGCCTCTGAGATGGTGCTGGCTGATGACAACTTCTCCACCATCGTAGCTGCTGTCGAGGAAGGCAGAGCCATTTACAACAACATGAAACAGTTCATCAGATACCTCATCTCTTCCAATGTGGGCGAAGTTGTCTGGTAAGGATGACT
The DNA here is from genome assembly GCF_027596085.1 of Anoplopoma fimbria. NCBI lineage: Eukaryota > Metazoa > Chordata > Actinopteri > Perciformes > Anoplopomatidae > Anoplopoma > Anoplopoma fimbria. The sequence goes on along the minus strand of NC_072462.1, from coordinate 18,076,366 downwards.
GAAAGAACCACTCTATTCCCTCTACAACCTGATCCTGTTAAACACACGTACATTATTCCTTAACATCCCACGGTTTCTTTTACTCTTTCATAATCATGCTTTTTTTTTTTGTGTGTGTGTAGCATCTTCCTGACCGCGGCTCTGGGGTTCCCTGAAGCCCTCATCCCCGTTCAGCTGCTCTGGGTCAACCTGGTGACCGACGGTCTGCCTGCCACCGCTTTAGGGTTCAACCCTCCAGACTTGGACATCATGAGCAAGCCACCACGTAACGCCCGCGAGCCCCTCATCTCTGGATGGCTCTTCTTCAGATACCTAGCCATTGGATGTAAGTGGTTGATGTGTGTGTGTGTGTTTAGCGATTCCGTTCTTCGCCGTGTCGACTCAAAAGCAAAGAATTTGGGGTGAAAGTCAGCAAATATGAACTGGTACCTAATGAGCAATGCCTGCTGATATTATTATGTTTAAAGGGCTGCTGAGCATCGACCATCAGCAGACCACCGTACACTGGGACAGCATTTATCCGCTTTAGAAAAATGAAACATCTACTTACATTTTGCCTTTGTCTTGGATTTATGTAGCCAGTCATCTGTGACATTGGATGTGTGATTGACGTCTTTTTGGTTTGATCACCAGGTTATGTGGGTGCTGCCACTGTTGGTGCTGCTGCCTGGTGGTTTGTTGCTGCTGAGGATGGTCCAAGGATCACGTTTTACCAGCTGGTATGAATTACAGCCAGTTAACTACTATCATGCTAATTATGTACACTTCAACACAAACTTAATTTAATCTGCTGTTGTCTTTAATCTGTTTTTTCTCCCCCTCTACCACTTCTCATAGAGCCACTTCCTGCAGTGTGGCCCAGATAACCCAGAGTTCCTGGATCTGGACTGTAAGGTGTTTGAGTCCCCTTACCCGATGACCATGGCCCTGTCTGTGCTGGTCACCATTGAGATGTGCAATGCCCTAAACAGGTTAGTTTGAGCAAGGCATCCTCCCAACTGTTATTAACAATAAATTAGCAGCCAACATGTTCAGAATTATTGATTTATAGTCAACAGAAACCAAAACAGTATTTTTTCCCCCTCCCCCCAGATAAGTCTTTGTGTTCAACTCCAAATCTTTAAATTTTCCATTGTTATTTTCTGCAAGCCTCACTGCCGTTTACTAGTTTCTCTCCATGTCTGTGCTACAACATCCTGGCTTTTATCTCCATTTCCACTTTCACACACAGACCCTATGTTTTTATATGGTGGAATAAACATACAATGCAGTATTCGTAAGTGCTTGCTCTGACGTCTAACAAACATGTCCATTTGTCTTTGTCGCTCAGTGTGTCAGAGAACCAGTCCCTGCTGAGGATGCCTCCCTGGGAGAACGTGTGGCTGCTGGGCGCCATCTGCCTCTCCATGTCCCTTCACTTCCTCATCCTCTACGTGGAGCCTCTCCCAGTGAGAAACATCTCTTTTTTTAGTTTGACAAATACTTAATGATACTGTGAGATGAGTAATGAAAGCAGTGTTGGGAAGTCTGCAGTCTCTCCAAATTGGAACGTGTACCACGAAGACTGAACCTTGATCTTTTGTCTTGTGCGCTTCTTTTTTTTAGATCATCTTCCAGATCACCCCACTGAATCTGACACAGTGGCTGATGGTGCTCAAGATGTCACTGCCTGTCATTCTACTTGACGAGTTCCTAAAGTTTGCTGCCAGGAACTACCTGGAGCCCGGTAAAGAACTGGAGAAGCCCGACAGCAGCAAAGGCTGCTGCCTGTCTGCATGTATGGAGGGCATCTCCTGGCCCTTCGTGGCCTTCTCTCTCCCCTTGGTCCTCTGGATCTACAGCACCGACACTAACATGGCCGACATGTTCTGGTCCTGACTGACTTGAGCACAACCTCAACTTTTTGTTCCATTTCCTCCCCGCCCCCCCACCACCGCCATCACCTCCCTCTGTCCTCTCCCTCTCTTCCCTCTCTGCCTTCCTACATGTGCATAGCTTGCGTGCGTGCGTGTTTGTAGAGTTAGTGTGTGTACTTGTGCGTGCCTACCGTGTGTGTACGAGAAGGACCAACTTTAACACATGAATCGTAACAAATTATATGAAATGTCAACGTTGAGAAGTTACCTGTTTTGAGTTGGGATAGGATTTTTTGAATGGGTGAGGCTTTAAATGAGAGTGATAGAAGACCATCACTCCTGTAGCTGTGGACTTTGTTGCTGGTTTCGAAAGAAAATATACTGTTGCCAGTTTTTTTTTTATTACTTTGTTAAAATTGCCTTTTAAGGTTTATATATTTTAATGATTTTGAGAATATCAGTTGTCTTAAGTCACTACAGTAACGACACCAAATACTTTTGTTTAGCTTCCATTCTCGTGAAAAGATCATTAAGATGTCAGAAACCCATCGATCTGTACAGAGATAGAATTTTATGCAACTTTTTTTAATGGCTTCGTCAATTGTTTGACCAGTGTGGCTACAACATACCGCCTTCATTTATTTTTTTTCTCATGTTTACCATTGTGTCTTCAGTATAAACTCAGAACTTTTTCAGAGAGGACAAGCTCCGTGTGGCAGACGAGGACGGGGAAAGGTTTGGGAGTGAACGTTTGAATGCTCCGCTAAAAAAACCAAAACAAAACAAAAAATCTGAAAACAAAAGCCGCATGTCCTGTGACCAAGCATGAACTGTATGTGGATTCTCATTCCTAATTTAATTGTGATTGTCCCCCCCCCCCCCCCATGTAAGACTATAAATTAACCTCATGGATGTTATTTTTTTTTTTTACTATAATGATTTGAAAACAAGCCAGTTTTTCTGCACTGGGCAGAGCACAGCTACCTCAATATGATATAAAAAAAGATATTTTTTTGCTCATCTCTAGATAGTTTCCTAAACGGTCTTGCTTAAGCGTAACATCTGAGGTGTGCCCCTATTTACTTGTGCAGAAAACAAGAACAAAATTTTCCTTCCCTCTAACATTTATAAGGATATATTTTGTTTTTTGATTGATTTTTTTTTCACTTTCATTAACTTTATTTGTGTTTTGCTGTGGAGACAGAGATGAGTGGGGATGGTGTATGTGAATTGACCATCTCCATGGCGTTTGATTCAAAGGACAGGAATATTAAAATCCTAAGAAAAAATACTAATACACAAAGTACTCCAAATGAACTTGGATTGCAAATAAGAACCCAAAATGTTTTTGTTTTTTTTTACTTCAAGGAAAAATACACTCATAAACCCTTTGAATCAAAGTGTTTTCTGTCTTTATTTAATATGATTGAGGCCGATGGCTATCAACATTACTCATATCCAATGGTTTTTTTTTGTATCTGCATATTAAACTTGAATACAAATCATTTCAGACACATGAATGCTTCAGTGTCTTTGGCACAACATGACGGGCGGAGATATTCAAAGCACAGAGATCTTGTGTATATTTAAATCTTACAGGCTTTAATAATTGGAGGTCGTGGTTTGTGCTGGGCTTACAGCACTGTGTGGCAGTGTATACATGTTGGAACAGCCCATACAGTCATCTGCACTAATTTTAGACCACTTAAGCTTAATTATTATTAAGTGTGAATTTCCACATGTGACAAATCTAAAGCATGTTTTTTGGGTAGAAGCCTGGGTTTGTTTGCACTGTGTGTTTGTGTTCCACTTAACAACTGTGTGCTTTTCTTCCTCAATGCCTTCCATTGGCTCCCCTGTCACTAGAGTGAGTATCCATTTGCTTTGTTCACACTCTACTAAATACCAAATCGCTTCATTAGAATCTAATGGAACTTTGCAGCAGACTTTATACAGAAAAAAAAACATTCCACCTTTAAATAGAGAAGCATTTTGGGAAATGTTCTTGATAACTTGAAGACATCAAGGTCACTGAAAGGGGTTGTAAAAAAAAAAAAAAAAAAAAAAAAAAAGAATTCCAATTAAAGGTACGAGAGGGGGTGATAAGTGTTGATGATTCATACAAATAAATATTGATTAGGCGTTGATGTTGACCACGTTTGCTATTGTGAATGTCACTATGCTGTTCTTTTCACCGCTCTGACACAACAACAAAAAAAACACACCTATTCTTGATAGTGTGGTAGAAAAATGTAAAATTGTCAACTGGTTTTATAGTGTTTTGTACTAACAGTTTCTCCTCTCCCTTTTAGGTTGGCTCTCATAAAAAGCGTCACAAAATTTAAAGAGTGGGCTCAGAAGCTGGAGTTGTCCAGAGTCCAGCATGTGTGCTCACTCTTAACTTCACACACACCTCAGACTCCGTGATGACCAGCAGTGTGTGTACCTTTGCACAGAAAAAAAAAACCCCAACACGTTTTCACAGTAATAAGACCAAATACATAAGGGGTATACTTAAAAGTGGTTGGGCTGGAAATCCACTTCCTTTTGCCCCGTGCACCACAACACACACGCACACTCCTAACACACTTATACCTCTGTGTGAAGATGCTATATCAATACGACACTATTCCAGTTTTGTGTGCAGGAAAGTTTTCCAACCCCTTCGACGTTCCTCCTTGCATGAAGATCTCTTTTCCAACTTTCATGATAGCTTGTCACATAGAGAACCTTTAATCTATAACAACTGTACGTCAGTGTACAAAACATTCATTCATGCATGCGTTCCAGCTGTATGTAGGCTTTGCGATTTGTATTTATAGATTCTAATGTATTATACTCAAATGACATATTAAGATGGTTTTAAGATGGATATATCATAGATATGTAAATCACTGTTTTTATTGTAACGGTTTGAATAATTTGCACAATATTAGACATGGAGAGATGACTCATGCTGAACTTGACTGTGCTCTACTTGAGTTTTTTTACTTCAATTTTTTCCCCCCCTCTGATAACCACTGTAGGCCGATCACTGATCCATTTACTTTCAGATTCAGTAGTCCTTTTGCAATAAGGACAACAGACACTTTGATTCATTGGTAATCCTGCAATACAACAGTGTTGTCCAAATGCCTCTGCATTATTATTATTATTATTATTATTATTATTATTATTATTATTATTATCATCATGTATCTTTATCAACTGCTGTAAAACTGTGATCTAATGTGAGGGGGCCCGTGCAGGCCCCTCAGCGACACCTGATCGAAGAACAATAACATGTAAAAAGACAGATCATTATTGATGACTAATAATGGTTGTACATGCATTACTGAGGTTGTGGTTTCAGGTAAAATAAAACATAGTATTTGAATTGTGTCAATTTTTGCATTCTTGAATAGCAAAGGCTATGTTCCACAGTTTTACACAATACGTCATTTATAAGCCAATTATATGCCAATTCTTTTTAAAGTTATACACTGAAAACTTAGATTTTCTTTTCAATACATGTACATATTATATTCCCCCACTGGGTGGCGCTGTTGGGTTAAAGATATCATCAGTACTCTACATGTTCTGTAACACCTGAATGACAGGTACAGTCACTAGCTTTTAAAGGAGCCCAGGCTAATATCCTGACATTATTATTATTATTATTATTATTATTATTATTATTATTATTCCTAATTGTCACTAACAGCTGTAGTAGAGGGATACTGGGAGAAGTGGTATCTTACTTAGTTCCTAAAACATTTGGAAGGTGATTTTAAAAACATGCATCTTGGGTAATCTATGATGTGTATGTATGCAGCTGTCTGAGCAGCAATCATGCAGTAAAATAAAGGAAAAAAAAGCAACATAACGAAATCTATGGTTGCTTATGCAAACGATTTTCTCTAAAACAAGAGAAACAAAAATAAGTTTAAACAGCCGAGTTTCATATCCATAGCTGTATGTGGACTGTGACGATGGGAACGGTTGCCTGTCTCTTTAACAGGCAGGCTCTCGGTCTCTGGTCCCTCCCATTCCTGCAGCCCTCCAGTGCTGCTGGCCTGAGATGGGAGCGCACACAGCGGCACCATCACGGCCGAGGAAACGGGGATAAACCTGGAAAAGAACAGAACCAAAAAAAAATACCACAGAGGTACCGTGGAGGAAAAAAAATGGGATAACGGAACTATTTATTTACCTAAACCGGATCACACCGTTGGATCGCGTCCCCTGAGAAACTCAGATGTTGTCGTCGCTTGTATTTTGCGCTTTTTATCCTTTCTCCTTGAGCGCTGCTGGTACAAAGACGCTTGGTCTGGAGCAGCAGCACCTGGGATTACTGCCATATGAATGGCAGAGAGTGATCAGACCCGCTATCACTGACAAACACGTATTGTTAGACAGAGACAGTGAGTAAACACAGCAGGATTAAAAACACTTTCTTATTTTTTCCTCTCTCTCTCTCTCTCTCTCTCTCTCTCTCTCTCTCTCCCTGGGAGCTGGATCCCCCGTGTCACCCCGCGAGGATAGATGCTGTCATTGTGTCAAGGCTGAGATTTGAAGAAAATCAACAAAAAAACAAGAAAAAAAAAAAGAAAATCTTCTTTTGGAAAGTGTGCTTTTCTGGAATAATGCACGAGAAAGACGAGCTGCATGAGATTGCTGCTTTCTATTATTCCTTTTCATGCCTCACACATTCCCAGCTCTCCCTCTGCCTGAACAGCCGGGTTCTCTTGTTCAGAATGGGATGTATGGTCGCATCTGCGCAGCCCACGACAAGTGTCGGCAATTACACGGTGTGTTTCTGAACGGGTTACTACCTACAGGCCTGTTTTAAACACAGTCACTGCTCCCTGACTGCAGGTGGCCATTGTTCTTGATCAGGACTTTGTGGCGAACTGGACTATAAAAAGGGGACAAACGGTGCGCCCCTTGGCTTCATTCACCCCTGTGTGTGTGTGAGCCAGGGTCAGTCACAGAAATAAATCAGGCACAATATGGTGGAGCCGGTGGGGTTCACCGAGGCGTGGAAAGCACAATTCCCAGAGTCTGATCCCCCCAAGATGGAGCTGCGATCCGTTGGGGGCATTGAGCAGGAGCTGGAGAGGTGCAAAGCCTCCATCAGGCGCTTGGAGCAGGAGGTGAACAAGGAGCGCTTTCGCATGATCTACCTGCAGACCCTCCTGGCCAAGGAGAGGAAGAGCTACGACAAGCAGCGGTGGGGCTTCAGGAAGACGCCGCTGAACGAGGGGATGGACCCCGCGGCCACGCAGGGCGCCGAGTGCCAGTCCCAGCAGCCGCACATGCAGGAGACTGGTGGAGTTGGAGTAAGTTTAGTTGGAGGAGGGTATGGTGGTGGTAGTATGGAAAGGAGCCGTTATCAGCCTCTTGGAGATGGAGCTGGAAGGTCCAAACCCAGGCCTCCACCGGCCAGGAAGTCGGCCTCCCACGGAGACGGACTGGAGTCGGCCTTTGAGGTGCCCCAGCAGGCTGAGTCGATGTCTTGCGACAACCTAGATGGCCTCTCGCCGTCCAAGCAGAGAGGCGGCATCTCAGTGTCCCCCCGCAGACTCAACCTTCCGCCCCCAGACAAGGAAATGCCCTCCGACCCCAAGGACAAGCTGGGAATGGGACTTGGTGTGGCGGCCCTTAGGTCCAACTTTGAGAGGATCAAACGGGCCAACTCTCACTCTGCGGGAGACGTAGCAAAGGGCCAGGAGAAGCAGCTGCCGCCGCCGCCACCGCCGTTCTACTCCAACATGGAATTCCACCACGAGAGGGGTCTGATCAGGGTCAACGACCGTGACGTCTCTGACAAGATCAGCTCCCTGGGCAGCCAGGCCATGCAGATGGAGCGAAAGAGATCTCTTCACTCCCTCCCAGGTAACCTGGCAACGGTGGCCGGGGAGCTCCGCGCCAGGCCGGTGTACAGGGGCCGGTCCACTGAGAGCACCTGCGGCTATGATGCAGAATATGAAGACGGGGAACCCAACCAGCGGCATGCAGGGAGGGCCAATGGTGGCAAACCTCCACCCCCTCCTTGGCAGCCCTCCGAGTTCCAGGCCTACTCCAGTGTCTATGTTGGTGGGGTGATGATGGGTGAAGGTGGCGGTGGAGATGGGAGAGGCGTTGGCGGAAGTGGTAGTGGGGTCACAATGAGAGAACTTGGGGCAGGCGATGACCACCTCCTGACCTGGCCACGCCGCTCCTACTCCCCAGGGAGCTTTGAGGATGTGGGCGGAGGCGGTGGCTACACGCCGGACTGCAGCTCCAACGAAAACCTGACGTCTAGCGAGGAGGACTTCTCCTCAGGACAGTCCAGCCACGTCTCACCCAGTCCCACCACGGCCTTCCGCCGACCCTTTAGAGAGAAGAGCCGCTCGCCATCCCAGAACTCCCAGAACTCCCAGCACTCTTTCGACAGCAGCAGCCCTCCAACGCCGCAGTCCCAGAAGCGCCACCACCGGCAGCAGGGAGGCCACGTTGTCATGTCTGAAGCCACTATTGTGAGCGTTCGCAAGACCGGTCAAATCTGGCCACCTGGTGCCCACCATGACCTCTTGCCCCATGGTAGAACATCCCATGACAACAGTTTCCATGGAGACCACCTAGGTGAGTGGTGGCCGCTGTCTCTAATCTTTGTTGTGATGGAAAGCAGGTGGGCTGTGGACCCCACAGAGAAACTCAGTATGTCTGGTTGTGTGGGGACGAATAACAAATGAGTGGGTGTAGCTTAGTCATGACTTGGCACCTATTCTTTTGCATTTTTAGCCTCTTCTTCACGTAATACGTATTTCCTCTTTAAAACCACAAGCACACACAAAGCAGCCGAAGGTTGACGTGATTGATAGTACATGCAGGACTGTGTGCTCTTTGAATGGCCTTGCGTGGGAGACAGATGACAGATCCACCTCTGCTTTTCCTGGATTGTCAGTCGGGTGGGTGAACAACAAATGCGGTCAGTCTGGGTTGAAACTGCAGGTCTAGCCTTTCTCAGACGACCCCCACGGCTCTGAGTATGATATTTCAATCACAGGTATCCATCTGCCTGCCTGTCTCTTTTTCTGCCTGATTCCCTAAGACTCCAAGCTGAAACTCTTTTATCACAGAGTAGGACAAAAGAAATCCACTCTCCAAACAATTATGCGCCGTATCCCTAACCACTTAGTTGCAGCCTCTGAGCCATGGCACCTGTAATAAAAAAAAACGCAGCTAGCAGATAGATGTGCAGCCTGGAGCTAACTGGCAGTTCAAGCCCAACAACAGAGGACTGTGTCGCTCAAAGAAGCACATTAGTAGGACTTTGTTTACTGTAATTCCACAGTGAATTTTCCATTGCATAACCAAACACTGCTCGGCTCGTTCAAATATTTGACATGATTTTTAGTCACTGAGTGTTGTTTACCGAGGTGCGGTTAGCTGCACATTTTGCTTGTTGTCTTTTTTTTTTTTTTATCGCTCACTATATTGTAACAGATATGGGACTGGTGCCCTGCTGTACCAGACAGGCAGCAGGGTGCAGGAGTCACAAAAGTCAGATAGATAGTGAAAGATATAGAAAAACAGACACAGAAAGAGAATGAGGACCAGGGATGC